>NC_090654.1:281686601-281689101 GCF_040937935.1 Hyperolius riggenbachi
GCTATGTATAAAACTCTTACGTTTACTTAGCTCTGGTTTCCTTTAAGTGCTTCAGAAAACAGTGGATCGGAGAGCTCAGAGAAGCTCTTTTGCATAGATAACAACAAAAGTTTTTTTTTTAACTCTTCCTGTACTGGAAAACAATATGAGCCTCTTTACTTTACTACCAATGTTCTCTCCATTATCCATCCTACGTTAAAAATGGCACCAGCCAAATAATGGCGCCTAACGATATTTATCGTTTTTACGAAAAACGGTATTTATCGTTTTTATGAAAAACGATATTTATCGTTTTTATGAAAAACAATACTTTTCGTTTTTGAGAGTTTAAAGTTCCTTTCCTGGGTGTGTGTGTGTGTGTATATATGTATGTATGTATGTTTATATATATTCACTAGCTGATTGCCCGGCGTTGCCCGGGTATGTATTTGGCTAGTGTTGGCTCCGCCCACTTTTTCTAACCCTAACACACAATTACTCAATGACCAAGTTTGTGAGCTTTGCGGTCTTTGGAAACAATAATTTGCATTGAAATGAAAAAAATCTGATTGGCTGTTTGTGGCTCCACCCCTTTTCTGAATTTGAACCCCAGTCACCCAATGACCAACTGTAGCAGGTTTGAGGCCTGTGCCATTAACAGTGCAAGAATGGCAGCAATTAAATATTCCCCTTGAGAAGCAATAGGTGAAGTTTGATTCACTTTTGTAGGCTCCACCCACTTTTCTGAATATTTAACCCAGTCACCCAGTGACCAACTGTGCAAAGTTTGAGAACCCTACCATTAACAGTGTAAGTATGGCTGCAGTTTACATTTTCCCAGTGAAATTTGCATTTGTCTCCACCCACTAATGACGTGGAACTGCCTGTGTATGTATTTGACCGGTTTTGGCTCCGCCCACTTTTTCTAACCCTAATGCACGAACACTCAATGACCAAGTTTGTGAACTTCGGGGTCTTTGGCATCAATAATTTGTATATTCCCATAGAAATTAAACAAATCAGATTGGCTGTCTGTGGCTGCACTCCTCTCCAACATTTGAACCCCAGTCACCCAATGACCAACTATAGCAGGTTTGAGGCATCTGCTACAGCCCCGTTTCTATGGGTGTGTGATACGTGCAATCGCCCGGGGTGCTTTATTGTGCGGCAGGAGGGGGGGCGCCGGAGCGGGGGAACGGACATAATAGTTATAACTCACCTTCTTCATCCGTTCCCCGCAGTTTCAATATCTTTCCTCTCCCGGCGTCCGTCGCCTGGTAACAGCGCCCCCTGTGATGACATACCGCATGTCATCACAGGAAGCACTGTGACTAATGAGATAGATGCCGGGAAAGGAAGGACATTGAAGCAGCGCGGGTTCGGCGGAAGCAGGTGAGTTATTACTATTATGTTCGCTCCCCCCGCTCCTGCGCCCAACTCATACCGCCCATACCAACTAACCTAAACTGTGGGAACCTACCTAACTAACCTAAACTGCAGGAACCTACCTATTTATCCTACACTGCAGGAACCTACCTACCTAACTAACCTATACTGCGGGAACCTACCTAACTAACCTATACTGCGGGAACCTACCTAACTAACCTATACTGCGGGAACCTACCTAACTAACCTATACTGCGGGAACCTACCTAACTAACCTATACTGCGGGAACCTACCTAGCCAAGCTATACTGTAGGAACCTACCTAACTATCCTATACTGCGGGAACCTACCTAACTAACCTATACTGCGGGAACCTACCTAACTAACCTATACTGCGGGAACCTACCTAACTAACCTATACTGCGAGAACCTACCTAGCCAAGCTATACTGTGGGAACCTACCTAACTAACCTATACTGCGGGAACCTACCTAACTAACCTATACTGCGGGAACCTACCTAGCCAAGCTATACTGCGGGAACCTACCTAACTATCCTAAACTGCAGGAACCTACCTATCTAACCCATACTGGGGGGACCTACCTATCTAACCTATACTGGGGGAACCTACCTATTGAACCTATACTGGGGGAACCTACCGATCTAACCCATACTGGGGGAACCTACCTATCGAACCTATACTGCGGGAACCTACCTATCTAACCTATACTGCGGGCACCTACCTATCTAAACTATACTGGGGGCACCTACCTATCTAACCCACACTGGTGGCAACTATACGGGCTACCCTATACTGGAGGCACCAACGTAGATAACCTATAAAGCAGGCACCTACCTATCTAACCTACACTGGGGGCAACTATGCAGGCTACCCTATACTGGAGGCACCTACGTAGCTAACCTGTTCAACCTGTACTGCGGGCACCTATGCCTGGCTCCATGGGGGTGGGGTGGGGGGCGATTTTTACACCCTCGCCCTGGGTGAAATTTAGCCTAGAAACTGCTCTGATCTGCTAATACCAGTGTAAAAATGGCAGCAATTTAAATATTCCTTTTGAAAATCAACAGGTGAATTTTGACTATTTTGGCTATTTTGGCTATTATAGGCTCCACCC